>NC_136493.1:64856268-64874370 GCF_053919585.1 Euprymna scolopes | reverse complement strand
AAAAAGAGGTCAAAATAGAAAAATTTCTACTTTTAATTAGTTATCATCCAGAAAAAGAGGTCAAAATAGAAAATTTGTACTTTTAATTAGTTATCATCCAGAAAAAGAGGTCAAAATAGAAAAATTTGTACTTTTAATTAGTTATCATCCAGAAAAAGAGGTCAAAATAGAAAAATTTGTACTTTTAATTAGTTATCATCCAGAAAAAGAGGTCAAATAGAAAAATTTGTACTTTTAATTAGTTATCATCCAGAAAAGAGGTCAAAATAGAAAAATTTGTACTTTTAATTAGTTATCATCCAGAAAAAGAGGTCAAAATAGAAAAATTTGTACTTTTAATTAGTTATCATCCAGAAAAAGAGGTCAAAATAGAAAAATTTGTACTTTTAATTAGTTATCATCCAGAAAAAGAGGTCAAAATAGAAAAATTTGTACTTTTAATTAGTTATCATCCAGAAAAAGAGGTCAAAATAGAAAAATTTGTACTTTTAATTAGTTATCATCCAGAAAAAGAGGTCAAAATAGAAAAATTTGTACTTTTAATTAGTTATCATCCAGAAAAAGAGGTCAAAATAGAAAAATTTGTACTTTTAATAGTTATCATCCAGAAAAAGAGGTCAAAATAGAAAAATTTCTACTTTTAATTAGTTATCATCCAGAAAAAGAGGTCAAAATAGAAAAATTTGTACTTTTAATTAGTTATCATCCAGAAAAGAGGTCAAAATAGAAAAATTTGTACTTTTAATTAGTTATCATCCAGAAAAAGAGGTCAAAATAGAAAAATTTCTACTTTTAATTAGTTATCATCCAGAAAAAGAGGTCAAAATAGAAAAATTTGTACTTTTAATTAGTTATCATCCAGAAAAAGAGGTCAAAATAGAAAAATTTGTACTTTTAATTAGTTATCATCCAGAAAAGAGGTCAAATAGAAAAATTTCTACTTTTAATTAGTTATCATCCAGAAAAGAGGTCAAAATAGAAAATTTGTACTTTTAATTAGTTATCATCCCAGAAAAAGAGGTCAAAATAGAAAAATTTGTACTTTTAATTAGTTATCATCCAGAAAAAGAGGTCAAAATAGAAAAATTTCTACTTTTAATTAGTTATCATCCAGAAAAAGAGGTCAAAATAGAAAAATTTGTACTTTTAATTAGTTATCATCCAGAAAAGAGGTCAAAATAGAAAAATTTGTACTTTTAATTAGTTATCATCCAGAAAAAGAGGTCAAAATAGAAAAATTTCTACTTTTAATTAGTTATCATCCAGAAAAAGAGGTCAAAATAGAAAAATTTCTACTTTTAATTAGTTATCATCCAGAAAAAGAGGTCAAATACTTTAATTAGTTATCACCAGTAAAAAAAAGGAGTAAAATAGAAAAATTTCTACTTTTAATTAGTTATCATCCAGAAAAAGAGGTCAAAATAGAAAAATTTCTACTTTTAATTAGTTATCATCCAGAAAAAGAGGTCAAAATAGAAAAATTTGTATTTTAATTATTAGAGGTCAAATAGAATTCTACTTTTAATTAGTTATCATCCAGAAAAAGAGGTCAAAATAGAAAAATTTGTACTTTTAATTAGTTATCATCCAGAAAAAGAGGTCAAAATAGAAAAATTTCTACTTTTAATTAGTTATCATCCAGAAAAAGAGGTCAAAATAGAAAAATTTGTACTTTTAATTAGTTATCATCCAGAAAAAGAGGTCAAAATAGAAAAATTTCTACTTTTAATTAGTTATCATCCAGAAAAAGAGGTCAAAATAGAAAAATTTGTACTTTTAATTAGTTATCATCCAGAAAAAAGAGGTCAAAATAGAAAAATTTCTACTTTTAATTAGTTATCATCCAGAAAAAAGAGGTCAAAATAGAAAAATTTGTACTTTTAATTAGTTATCATCCAGAAAAAGAGGTCAAAATAGAAAAATTTGTACTTTTAATTAGTTATCATCCAGAAAAAGAGGTCAAAATAGAAAAATTTCTACTTTTAATTAGTTATCATCCAGAAAAAGAGGTCAAAATAGAAAAATTTCTATTTTAATTAGTTATCATCCAGAAAAAGAGGTCAAAATAGAAAAATTTGTACTTTTAATTAGTTATCATCCAGAAAAAGAGGTCAAAATAGAAAAATTTCTACTTTTAATTAGTTATCATCCAGAAAAAGAGGTCAAAATAGAAAAATTTCTACTTTTAATTAGTTATCATCCAGAAAAAGAGGTCAAAATAGAAAATTTCTACTTTTAATTAGTTATCATCCAGAAAAAGAGGTCAAAATAGAAAAATTTCTACTTTTAATTAGTTATCATCCAGAAAAAGAGGTCAAAATAGAAAAATTTCTACTTTTAATTAGTTATCATCCAGAAAAAGAGGTCAAAATAGAAAAATTTGTACTTTTAATTAGTTATCATCCAGAAAAAGAGGTCAAAATAGAAAAATTTCTACTTTTAATTAGTTATCATCCAGAAAAAGAGGTCAAAATAGAAAAATTTCTACTTTTAATTAGTTATCATCCAGAAAAAGAGGTCAAAATAGAAAAATTTGTACTTTTAATTAGTTATCATCCAGAAAAAGAGGTCAAAATAGAAAAATTTGTACTTTTAATTAGTTATCATCCAGAAAAAGAGGTCAAAATAGAAAAATTTGTACTTTTAATTAGTTATCATCCAGAAAAAGAGGTCAAAATAGAAAAATTTCTACTTTTAATTAGTTATCATCCAGAAAAGAGGTCAAAATAGAAAAATTTGCTACTTTTAATTAGTTATCATCCAGAAAAAGAGGTCAAAATAGAAAAATTTCTACTTTTAATTAGTTATCATCCAGAAAAAGAGGTCAAAATAGAAAATTTGTACTTTTAATTAGTTATCATCCAGAAAAAGAGGTCAAAATAGAAAAATTTGTACTTTTAATTAGTTATCATCCAGAAAAAGAGGTCAAAATAGAAAAATTTCTACTTTTAATTAGTTATCATCCAGAAAAGAGGTCAAAATAGAAAAATTTCTACTTTTAATTAGTTATCATCCAGAAAAAGAGGTCAAAATAGAAAAATTTGTACTTTTAATTAGTTATCATCCAGAAAAAGAGGTCAAAATAGAAAAATTTGTACTTTTAATTAGTTATCATCCAGAAAAAAGAGGTCAAAATAGAAAAATTTCTACTTTTAATTAGTTATCATCCAGAAAAAGAGGTCAAAATAGAAAAATTTCTACTTTTAATTAGTTATCATCCAGAAAAAGAGGTCAAAATAGAAAAATTTCTACTTTTAATTAGTTATCATCCAGAAAAAGAGGTCAAAATAGAAAAATTTGTACTTTTAATTAGTTATCATCCAGAAAAAGAGGTCAAAATAGAAAAATTTCTACTTTTAATTAGTTATCATCCAGAAAAAGAGGTCAAAATAGAAAAATTTGTACTTTTAATTAGTTATCATCCAGAAAAAGAGGTCAAAATAGAAAAATTTGTACTTTTAATTAGTTATCATCCAGAAAAAGAGGTCAAAATAGAAAAATTTCTACTTTTAATTAGTTATCATCCAGAAAAAGAGGTCAAAATAGAAAAATTTGTACTTTTAATTAGTTATCATCCAGAAAAAGAGGTCAAAATAGAAAAATTTGTACTTTTAATTAGTTATCATCCAGAAAAAGAGGTCAAAATAGAAAAATTTCTACTTTTAATTAGTTATCATCCAGAAAAAGAGGTCAAAATAGAAAAATTTGTACTTTTAATTAGTTATCATCCAGAAAAAGAGGTCAAAATAGAAAAATTTCTACTTTTAATTAGTTATCATCCAGAAAAAGAGGTCAAAATAGAAAAATTTGTACTTTTAATTAGTTATCATCCAGAAAAAGAGGTCAAAATAGAAAAATTTGTACTTTTAATTAGTTATCATCCAGAAAAAGAGGTCAAAATAGAAAAATTTGTACTTTTAATTAGTTATCATCCAGAAAAAGAGGTCAAAATAGAAAAATTTGTACTTTTAATTAGTTATCATCCAGAAAAAGAGGTCAAAATAGAAAAATTGTACTTTTAATTAGTTATCATCCAGAAAAAGAGGTCAAAATAGAAAAATTTGTACTTTTAATTAGTTATCATCCAGAAAAAGAGGTCAAAATAGAAAAATTTGTACTTTTAATTAGTTATCATCCAGAAAAAGAGGTCAAAATAGAAAAATTTGTACTTTTAATTAGTTATCATCCAGAAAAAGAGGTCAAAATAGAAAAATTTGTACTTTTAATTAGTTATCATCCAGAAAAAGAGGTCAAAATAGAAAAATTTGTACTTTTAATTAGTTATCATCCAGAAAAAGAGGTCAAAATAGAAAAATTTGTACTTTTAATTAGTTATCATCCAGAAAAAGAGGTCAAAATAGAAAAATTTGTACTTTTAATTAGTTATCATCCAGAAAAAGAGGTCAAAATAGAAAAATTTCTACTTTTAATTAGTTATCATCCAGAAAAAGAGGTCAAAATAGAAAAATTTGTACTTTTAATTAGTTATCATCCAGAAAAAGAGGTCAAAATAGAAAAATTTGTACTTTTAATTAGTTATCATCCAGAAAAAGAGGTCAAAATAGAAAAATTTGTACTTTTAATTAGTTATCATCCAGAAAAAGAGGTCAAAATAGAAAAATTTCTACTTTTAATTAGTTATCATCCAGAAAAAGAGGTCAAAATAGAAAAATTTCTACTTTTAATTAGTTATCATCCAGAAAAAGAGGTCAAAATAGAAAAATTTCTACTTTTAATTAGTTATCATCCAGAAAAAGAGGTCAAAATAGAAAAATTTCTACTTTTAATTAGTTATCATCCAGAAAAAGAGGTCAAAATAGAAAAATTTGTACTTTTAATTAGTTATCATCCAGAAAAAGAGGTCAAAATAGAAAAATTTCTACTTTTAATTAGTTATCATCCAGAAAAAGAGGTCAAAATAGAAAAATTTGTACTTTTAATTAGTTATCATCCAGAAAAAGAGGTCAAAATAGAAAAATTTGTACTTTTAATTAGTTATCATCCAGAAAAAGAGGTCAAAATAGAAAAATTTGTACTTTTAATTAGTTATCATCCAGAAAAAGAGGTCAAAATAGAAAAATTTTACTTTTAATTAGTTATCATCCAGAAAAAGAGGTCAAAATAGAAAAATTTGTACTTTTAATTAGTTATCATCCAGAAAAAGAGGTCAAAATAGAAAAATTTGTACTTTTAATTAGTTATCATCCAGAAAAAGAGGTCAAAATAGAAAAATTTGTACTTTTAATTAGTTATCATCCAGAAAAAGAGGTCAAAATAGAAAAATTTCTACTTTTAATTAGTTATCATCCAGAAAAAGAGGTCAAAATAGAAAAATTTCTACTTTTAATTAGTTATCATCCAGAAAAAGAGGTCAAAATAGAAAAATTTGTACTTTTAATTAGTTATCATCCAGAAAAAGAGGTCAAAATAGAAAAATTTGTACTTTTAATTAGTTATCATCCAGAAAAAGAGGTCAAAATAGAAAAATTTGTACTTTTAATTAGTTATCATCCAGAAAAAGAGGTCAAAATAGAAAATTTTGTACTTTTAATTAGTTATCATCCAGAAAAAGAGGTCAAAATAGAAAAATTTCTACTTTTAATTAGTTATCATCCAGAAAAAGAGGTCAAAATAGAAAAATTTCTACTTTTAATTAGTTATCATCCAGAAAAAGAGGTCAAAATAGAAAAATTTGTACTTTTAATTAGTTATCATCCAGAAAAAGAGGTCAAAATAGAAAAATTTCTACTTTTAATTAGTTATCATCCAGAAAAGAGGTCAAAATAGAAAAATTTGTACTTTTAATTAGTTATCATCCAGAAAAAGAGGTCAAAATAGAAAAATTTGTACTTTTAATTAGTTATCATCCAGAAAAAGAGGTCAAAATAGAAAAATTTGTACTTTTAATTAGTTATCATCCAGAAAAAGAGGTCAAAATAGAAAAATTTGTACTTTTAATTAGTTATCATCCAGAAAAAGAGGTCAAAATAGAAAAATTTCTACTTTTAATTAGTTATCATCCAGAAAAAAGTGGTCAAAATAGAAAAATTTGTACTTTTAATTAGTTATCATCCAGAAAAAGAGGTCAAAATAGAAAAATTTCTACTTTTAATTAGTTATCATCCAGAAAAAGAGGTCAAAATAGAAAAATTTCTACTTTTAATTAGTTATCATCCAGAAAAAGAGGTCAAAATAGAAAAATTTCTACTTTTAATTAGTTATCATCCAGAAAAAGAGGTCAAAATAGAAAAATTTGTACTTTTAATTAGTTATCATCCAGAAAAAGAGGTCAAAATAGAAAAATTTCTACTTTTAATTAGTTATCATCCAGAAAAGAGGTCAAAATAGAAAAATTGTACTTTTAATTAGTTATCATCCAGAAAAAGAGGTCAAAATAGAAAAATTTCTACTTTTAATTAGTTATCATCCAGAAAAAGAGGTCAAAATAGAAAAATTTGTACTTTTAATTAGTTATCATCCAGAAAAAGAGGTCAAAATAGAAAAATTTCTACTTTTAATTAGTTATCATCCAGAAAAAGAGGTCAAAATAGAAAAATTTGTACTTTTAATTAGTTATCATCCAGAAAAAGAGGTCAAAATAGAAAAATTTCTACTTTTAATTAGTTATCATCCAGAAAAAGAGGTCAAAATAGAAAAATTTCTACTTTTAATTAGTTATCATCCAGAAAAAGAGGTCAAAATAGAAAAATTTCTACTTTTAATTAGTTATCATCCAGAAAAAGAGGTCAAAATAGAAAAATTTGTACTTTTAATTAGTTATCATCCAGAAAAGAGGTCAAAATAGAAAAATTTCTACTTTTAATTAGTTATCATCCAGAAAAAGAGGTCAAAATAGAAAAATTTGTACTTTTAATTAGTTATCATCCAGAAAAAGAGGTCAAAATAGAAAAATTTGTACTTTTAATTAGTTATCATCCAGAAAAAGAGGTCAAAATAGAAAAATTTCTACTTTTAATTAGTTATCATCCAGAAAAAGAGGTCAAAATAGAAAAATTTGTACTTTTAATTAGTTATCATCCAGAAAAAGAGGTCAAAATAGAAAAATTTTACTTTTAATTAGTTATCATCCAGAAAAAAGAGGTCAAAATAGAAAAATTTGTACTTTTAATTAGTTATCATCCAGAAAAAGAGGTCAAAATAGAAAAATTTGTACTTTTAATTAGTTATCATCCAGAAAAAGAGGTCAAAATAGAAAAATTTGTACTTTTAATTAGTTATCATCCAGAAAAAGAGGTCAAAATAGAAAAATTTGTACTTTTAATTAGTTATCATCCAGAAAAAGAGGTCAAAATAGAAAAATTTGTACTTTTAATTAGTTATCATCCAGAAAAAGAGGTCAAAATAGAAAAATTTGTACTTTTAATTAGTTATCATCCAGAAAAGAGGTCAAAATAGAAAAATTTCTACTTTTAATTAGTTATCATCCAGAAAAAGAGGTCAAAATAGAAAAATTTGTACTTTTAATTAGTTATCATCCAGAAAAAGAGGTCAAAATAGAAAAATTTCTACTTTTAATTAGTTATCATCCAGAAAAAGAGGTCAAAATAGAAAAATTTCTACTTTTAATTAGTTATCATCCAGAAAAAGAGGTCAAAATAGAAAATTTCTACTTTTAATTAGTTATCATCCAGAAAAAGAGGTCAAAATAGAAAAATTTCTACTTTTAATTAGTTATCATCCAGAAAAAGAGGTCAAAATAGAAAATTTGTACTTTTAATTAGTTATCATCCAGAAAAAGAGGTCAAAATAGAAAAATTTCTACTTTTAATTAGTTATCATCCAGAAAAAGAGGTCAAAATAGAAAAATTTCTACTTTTAATTAGTTATCATCCAGAAAAAGAGGTCAAAATAGAAAAATTTGTACTTTTAATTAGTTATCATCCAGAAAAAGAGGTCAAAATAGAAAAATTTCTACTTTTAATTAGTTATCATCCAGAAAAAGAGGTCAAAATAGAAAAATTTGTACTTTTAATTAGTTATCATCCAGAAAAAGAGGTCAAAATAGAAAAATTTCTACTTTTAATTAGTTATCATCCAGAAAAAGAGGTCAAAATAGAAAAATTTGTACTTTTAATTAGTTATCATCCAGAAAAAGAGGTCAAAATAGAAAAATTTCTACTTTTAATTAGTTATCATCCAGAAAAAGAGGTCAAAATAGAAAAATTTGTACTTTTAATTAGTTATCATCCAGAAAAAGAGGTCAAAATAGAAAAATTTGTACTTTTAATTAGTTATCATCCAGAAAAAGAGGTCAAAATAGAAAAATTTCTACTTTTAATTAGTTATCATCCAGAAAAAGAGGTCAAAATAGAAAAATTTGTACTTTTAATTAGTTATCATCCAGAAAAAGAGGTCAAAATAGAAAAATTTCTACTTTTAATTAGTTATCATCCAGAAAAAGAGGTCAAAATAGAAAAATTTGTACTTTTAATTAGTTATCATCCAGAAAAAGAGGTCAAAATAGAAAAATTTATACTTTTAATTAGTTATCATCCAGAAAAAGAGGTCAAAATAGAAAAATTTCTACTTTTAATTAGTTATCATCCAGAAAAAGAGGTCAAAATAGAAAAATTTGTACTTTTAATTAGTTATCATCCAGAAAAAGAGGTCAAAATAGAAAAATTTGTACTTTTAATTAGTTATCATCCAGAAAAAGAGGTCAAAATAGAAAAATTTGTACTTTTAATTAGTTATCATCCAGAAAAAGAGGTCAAAATAGAAAAATTTGTACTTTTAATTAGTTATCATCCAGAAAAAGAGGTCAAAATAGAAAAATTTGTACTTTTAATTAGTTATCATCCAGAAAAAGAGGTCAAAATAGAAAATTTGTACTTTTAATTAGTTATCATCCAGAAAAAGAGGTCAAAATAGAAAAATTTTTACTTTTAATTAGTTATCATCCAGAAAAAGAGGTCAAAATAGAAAAATTTCTACTTTTAATTAGTTATCATCCAGAAAAAGAGGTCAAAATAGAAAAATTTCTACTTTTAATTAGTTATCATCCAGAAAAAGAGGTCAAAATAGAAAAATTTGTACTTTTAATTAGTTATCATCCAGAAAAAGAGGTCAAAATAGAAAAATTTGTACTTTTAATTAGTTATCATCCAGAAAAAGAGGTCAAAATAGAAAAATTTGTACTTTTAATTAGTTATCATCCAGAAAAAGAGGTCAAAATAGAAAAATTTGTACTTTTAATTAGTTATCATCCAGAAAAAGAGGTCAAAATAGAAAAATTTTTACTTTTAATTAGTTATCATCCAGAAAAAGAGGTCAAAATAGAAAAATTTGTACTTTAATTAGTTATCATCCAGAAAAAGAGGTCAAAATAGAAAAATTTGTACTTTTAATTAGTTATCATCCAGAAAAGAGGTCAAAATAGAAAAATTTCTACTTTTAATTAGTTATCATCCAGAAAAAGAGGTCAAAATAGAAAAATTTGTACTTTTAATTAGTTATCATCCAGAAAAAGAGGTCAAAATAGAAAAATTTGTACTTTTAATTAGTTATCATCCAGAAAAAGAGGTCAAAATAGAAAAATTTGTACTTTTAATTAGTTATCATCCAGAAAAAGAGGTCAAAATAGAAAAATTTCTACTTTTAATTAGTTATCATCCAGAAAAAGAGGTCAAAATAGAAAAATTTGTACTTTTAATTAGTTATCATCCAGAAAAAGAGGTCAAATAGAAAAATTTGTACTTTTAATTAGTTATCATCCAGAAAAAGAGGTCAAAATAGAAAAATTTCTACTTTTAATTAGTTATCATCCAGAAAAAGAGGTCAAATAGAAAAATTTCTACTTTTAATTAGTTATCATCCAGAAAAAGAGGTCAAAATAAGAAAAAATTTCTACTTTTAATTAGTTATCATCCAGAAAAAGAGGTCAAAATAGAAAAATTTGTACTTTTAATTAGTTATCATCCAGAAAAAGAGGTCAAAATAGAAAAATTTCTACTTTTAATTAGTTATCATCCAGAAAAAGAGGTCAAAATAGAAAAATTTCTACTTTTAATTAGTTATCATCCAGAAAAAGAGGTCAAAATAGAAAATTTCTACTTTTAATTAGTTATCATCCAGAAAAAGAGGTCAAAATAGAAAAATTTGTACTTTTAATTAGTTATCATCCAGAAAAAGAGGTCAAAATAGAAAAATTTCTACTTTTAATTAGTTATCATCCAGAAAAAGAGGTCAAAATAGAAAAATTTGTACTTTTAATTAGTTATCATCCAGAAAAAGAGGTCAAAATAGAAAAATTTCTACTTTTAATTAGTTATCATCCAGAAAAAGAGGTCAAAATAGAAAAATTTGTACTTTTAATTAGTTATCATCCAGAAAAAGAGGTCAAAATAGAAAAATTTCTACTTTTAATTAGTTATCATCCAGAAAAAGAGGTCAAAATAAAAAAATTTCTACTTTTAATAAGTTATCATCCAGAAAAAGAGGTCAAAATAGAAAAATTTGTACTTTTAATTAGTTATCACCAGAAAAAGAGGTTAAAATAGAAAAATTTCTACTTTTAATTAGTTATCATCCAGAAAAAGAGGTCAAAATAGAAAAATTTGTACTTTTAATTAGTTATCATCCAGAAAAAGAGGTCAAAATAGAAAAATTTCTACTTTTAATTAGTTATCATCAGAAAAAAGAGGTCAAAATAGAAAAATTTGTACTTTTAATTAGTTATCATCCAGAAAAAGAGGTCAAAATAGAAAAATTTGTACTTTTAATTAGTTATCATCCAGAAAAAGAGGTCAAAATAGAAAAATTTCTACTTTTAATTAGTTATCATCCAGAAAAAGAGGTCAAAATAGAAAAAATTTGTACTTTTAATTAGTTATCATCCAGAAAAAGAGGTCAAAATAGAAAAATTTCTACTTTTAATTAGTTATCATCCAGAAAAAGAGGTCAAAATAGAAAAATTTGTACTTTTAATTAGTTATCATCCAGAAAAAGAGGTCAAAATAGAAAAATTTGTACTTTTAATTAGTTATCATCCAGAAAAAGAGGTCAAAATAGAAAAATTTGTACTTTTAATTAGTTATCATCCAGAAAAAGAGGTCAAAATAGAAAAATTTGTACTTTTAATTAGTTATCATCCAGAAAAAGAGGTCAAAATAGAAAAATTTGTACTTTTAATTAGTTATCATCCAGAAAAAGAGGTCAAAATAGAAAAATTTGTACTTTTAATTAGTTATCATCCAGAAAAAGAGGTCAAAATAGAAAAATTTGTACTTTTAATTAGTTATCATCCAGAAAAAGAGGTCAAAATAGAAAAATTTGTACTTTTAATTAGTTATCATCCAGAAAAAGAGGTCAAAATAGAAAAATTTGTACTTTTAATTAGTTATCATCCAGAAAAAGAGGTCAAAATAGAAAAATTTGTACTTTTAATTAGTTATCATCCAGAAAAAGAGGTCAAAATAGAAAAATTTGTACTTTTAATTAGTTATCATCCAGAAAAAGAGGTCAAAATAGAAAAATTTGTACTTTTAATTAGTTATCATCCAGAAAAAGAGGTCAAAATAGAAAAATTTGTACTTTTAATTAGTTATCATCCAGAAAAAGAGGTCAAAATAGAAAAATTTGTACTTTTAATTAGTTATCATCCAGAAAAAGAGGTCAAAATAGAAAAATTTGTACTTTTAATTAGTTATCATCCAGAAAAAGAGGTCAAAATAGAAAAATTTGTACTTTTAATTAGTTATCATCCAGAAAAAGAGGTCAAAATAGAAAAATTTGTACTTTTAATTAGTTATCATCCAGAAAAAGAGGTCAAAATAGAAAAATTTCTACTTTTAATTAGTTATCATCCAGAAAAAGAGGTCAAAATAGAAAAATTTGTACTTTTAATTAGTTATCATCCAGAAAAAGAGGTCAAAATAGAAAAATTTGTACTTTTAATTAGTTATCATCCAGAAAAAGAGGTCAAAATAGAAAAATTTGTACTTTTAATTAGTTATCATCCAGAAAAAGAGGTCAAAATAGAAAAATTTGTACTTTTAATTAGTTATCATCCAGAAAAAGAGGTCAAAATAGAAAAATTTCTACTTTTAATTAGTTATCATCCAGAAAAAGAGGTCAAAATAGAAAAATTTGTACTTTTAATTAGTTATCATCCAGAAAAAGAGGTCAAAATAGAAAAATTTCTACTTTTAATTAGTTATCATCCAGAAAAAGAGGTCAAAATAGAAAAATTTGTACTTTTAATTAGTTATCATCCAGAAAAAGAGGTCAAAATAGAAAAATTTGTACTTTTAATTAGTTATCATCCAGAAAAAGAGGTCAAAATAGAAAAATTTGTACTTTTAATTAGTTATCATCCAGAAAAAGAGGTCAAAATAGAAAAATTTGTACTTTTAATTAGTTATCATCCAGAAAAAGAGGTCAAAATAGAAAAATTTGTACTTTTAATTAGTTATCATCCAGAAAAAGAGGTCAAAATAGAAAAATTTCTACTTTTAATTAGTTATCATCCAGAAAAAGAGGTCAAAATAGAAAAATTTGTACTTTTAATTAGTTATCATCCAGAAAAAGAGGTCAAAATAGAAAAATTTGTACTTTTAATTAGTTATCATCCAGAAAAAGAGGTCAAAATAGAAAAATTTCTACTTTTAATTAGTTATCATCCAGAAAAAGAGGTCAAAATAGAAAAATTTGTACTTTTAATTAGTTATCATCCAGAAAAAGAGGTCAAAATAGAAAAATTTGTACTTTTAATTAGTTATCATCCAGAAAAAGAGGTCAAAATAGAAAAATTTCTACTTTTAATTAGTTATCATCCAGAAAAAGAGGTCAAAATAGAAAAATTTGTACTTTTAATTAGTTATCATCCAGAAAAAGAGGTCAAAATAGAAAAATTTGTACTTTTAATTAGTTATCATCCAGAAAAAGAGGTCAAAATAGAAAAATTTGTACTTTTAATTAGTTATCATCCAGAAAAAGAGGTCAAAATAGAAAAATTTGTACTTTTAATTAGTTATCATCCAGAAAAAGAGGTCAAAATAGAAAAATTTCTACTTTTAATTAGTTATCATCCAGAAAAAGAGGTCAAAATAGAAAAATTTGTACTTTTAATTAGTTATCATCCAGAAAAAGAGGTCAAAATAGAAAAATTTGTACTTTTAATTAGTTATCATCCAGAAAAAGAGGTCAAAATAGAAAAATTTGTACTTTTAATTAGTTATCATCCAGAAAAAGAGGTCAAAATAGAAAAATTTGTACTTTTAATTAGTTATCATCCAGAAAAAGAGGTCAAAATAGAAAAATTTCTACTTTTAATTAGTTATCATCCAGAAAAAGAGGTCAAAATAGAAAAATTTGTACTTTTAATTAGTTATCATCCAGAAAAAGAGGTCAAAATAGAAAAATTTCTACTTTTAATTAGTTATCATCCAGAAAAAGAGGTCAAAATAGAAAAATTTCTACTTTTAATTAGTTATCATCCAGAAAAAGAGGTCAAAATAGAAAAATTTGTACTTTTAATTAGTTATCATCCAGAAAAAGAGGTCAAAATAGAAAAATTTCTACTTTTAATTAGTTATCATCCAGAAAAAGAGGTCAAAATAGAAAAATTTCTACTTTTAATTAGTTATCATCCAGAAAAAGAGGTCAAAATAGAAAAATTTGTACTTTTAATTAGTTATCATCCAGAAAAAGAGGTCAAAATAGAAAAATTTGTACTTTTAATTAGTTATCATCCAGAAAAAGAGGTCAAAATAGAAAAATTTCTACTTTTAATTAGTTATCATCCAGAAAAAGAGGTCAAAATAGAAAAATTTGTACTTTTAATTAGTTATCATCCAGAAAAAGAGGTCAAAATAGAAAAATTTGTACTTTTAATTAGTTATCATCCAGAAAAAGAGGTCAAAATAGAAAAATTTGTACTTTTAATTAGTTATCATCCAGAAAAAGAGGTCAAAATAGAAAAATTTGTACTTTTAATTAGTTATCATCCAGAAAAAGAGGTCAAAATAGAAAAATTTGTACTTTTAATTAGTTATCATCCAGAAAAAGAGGTCAAAATAGAAAAATTTCTACTTTTAATTAGTTATCATCCAGAAAAAGAGGTCAAAATAGAAAAATTTGTACTTTTAATTAGTTATCATCCAGAAAAAGAGGTCAAAATAGAAAAATTTCTACTTTTAATTGTTATAATCCAGAAAAAGAGGTCGGAATAGAAAAATGTGTACTTTTAATTAGTTATCATCCAGAATAAGAGGTCAAAATAGAAAAATTTCTACTTTTAATTGTTATAATCCAGAAAAAGAGGTCGGAATAGAAAAATGTGTACTTATAATTTGTTATCATCCAGAATAAGAGGTCAAAATAGAAAAATTTCTACTTTTAATTGTTATAATCCAGAAAAAGAGGTCGGAATAGAAAAATGTGTACTTATAATTAGTTATCATCCAGAAAAAGAGGTCAAAATAGAAAAATTTCTACTTTTAATTAGTTATCATCCACAAAAAGAGGTCAAAATAGAAAAATTTCTACTTTTAATTAGTTATCATCCAGAAAAAGAGGTCAAAATAGAAAAATTTGTACTTTTAATTAGTTATCATCCAGAAAAAGAGGTCAAAATAGAAAAATTTCTACTTTTAATTAGTTATCATCCAGAAAAAGAGGTCAAAATAGAAAAATTTCTACTTTTAATTAGTTATCATCCAGAAAAAGAGGTCAAAATAGAAAAATTTGTACTTTTAATTAGTTATCATCCAGAAAAAGAGGTCAAAATAGAAAAATTTCTACTTTTAATTGTTATAATCCAGAAAAAGAGGTCGGAATAGAAAAATGTGTACTTTTAATTAGTTATCATCCAGAATAAGAGGTCAAAATAGAAAAATTTCTACTTTTAATTGTTATAATCCAGAAAAAGAGGTCGGAATAGAAAAATGTGTACTTATAATTTGTTATCATCCAGAATAAGAGGTCAAAATAGAAAAATTTCTACTTTTAATTGTTATAATCCAGAAAAAGAGGTCGGAATAGAAAAATGTGTACTTATAATTAGTTATCATCCAGAAAAAGAGGTCAAAATAGAAAAATTTCTACTTTTAATTAGTTATCATCCAGAAAAAGAGGTCAAAATAGAAAAATTTCTACTTTTAATTAGTTATCATCCAGAAAAAGAGGTCAAAATAGAAATATTTGTACTTTTAATTAGTTATCATCCAGAAAAAGAGGTCAAAATAGAAAAATTTCTACTTTTAATTAGTTATCATCCAGAAAAAGAGGTCAAAATAGAAAAATTTCTACTTTTAATTAGTTATCATCCAGAAAAAGAGGTCAAAATAGAAAAATGTGTACTTTTAATTAGTTATCATCCAGAATAAGAGGTCAAAATAGAAAAATTTCTACTTTTAATTGTTATAATCCAGAAAAAGAGGTCGGAATAGAAAAATGTGTACTTATAATTTGTTATCATCCAGAATAAGAGGTCAAAATAGAAAAATTTCTACTTTTAATTGTTATAATCCAGAAAAAGAGGTCGGAATAGAAAAATGTGTACTTATAATTTGTTATCATCCAGAATAAGAGGTCAAAATAGAAAAATTTCTACTTTTAATTAGTTATCATCCAGAATAAGAGGTCAGAATAGAAAAATTTCTACTTTTAATTGTTATAATCCAGAAAAAGAGGTCGGAATAGAAAAATGTGTACTTATAATTTGTTATCATCCAGAAAAAGAGGTCAAAATAGAAAAATTTCTACTTTTAATTAGTTATCATCCAGAAAAAGATGTCGGAATAGAAAAATTTGTACTTATAATTTGTTATCATCCAGAATAAGAGGTCAAAATAGAAAAATTTCTACTTTTAATTAGTTATCATCCAGAATAAGAGGTCAGAATAGAAAAATTTCTACTTTTAATTGTTATAATCCAGAAAAAGAGGTCGGAATAGAAAAATGTGTACTTATAATTTGTTATCATCCAGAAAAAGAGGTCAGAATAGAAAAATTGATACTTTTAATTAGTTATCATCCAGAAAAAGAGGTCGGAATAGAAAAATTTGTACTTTTAATTAGTTATCATCCAGAAAAAGTGGTCGGAATAGAAAAATTTGTACTTTTAATTGTTATCATCCAGAAAAAGAGGTCAAAATAGAAAAATTGTTACTGTTAATTAGTTATCATCCAGAAAAAGAGGTCAGAATAGAAAAATGTGTACTTTTAATTAGTTATCATCCAGAAAAAGAGGTCAAAACAGAAAAATTGTCACTGTTAATTAGTTATCATCCAGAAAAAGAGGTCAGAATAGAAAAATTGGTATCATCCAGAAAAAGAGGTCAAAATAGAAAAATGTGTACTTTTAATTAGTTATCATCCAGCAAAAGATGTCAAAATAGAAAAATTGGTACTTTTAATGAGTTATCATCCAGAAAAAAGGTCAAAATAGAACAATTGGTACTTTTAATTAGTTATAATCCAGAAAAAGAGGTCAAATAGAAAAATTGGTACTGTTAATTGTTATCATCCAGAATAAAGGTCAAATAGAAAAATTGGTACTTTTAATTGTTATCATCCAGAATAAAGGTCAAATAGAAAAATTGGTACTTTTAATTGTTATCATCCAGAAAAAAGGTCAAAATAGAAAAATTTGTACTTTTAATTAGTTATCATCCAGAATAAAGGTCAAATAGAAAAATTGGTACTTTTAATTGTTATCATCCAGAAAAAGAGGTCAAAACTGAAAGATTGGTACTTTTAATTAGTTATCCAGAAAAAGCGGTCAGAATAGAAAAATATGTACTTTTAATTAGTTATCATCCAGAAAAAGAGGTCAAAACTGAAAGATTAGTACTTTTAATTAGTTATCCAGAAAAAGAGGTTAGAATAGAAAAATATGTACTTTTAATTAGTTATCATCCAGAATAAAGGTCAAATAGAAAAATTGGTACTTTTAATTGTTATCATCCAGAAAAAGAGGTCAAAACTGAAAGATTGGTACTTTTAATTAGTTATCCAGAAAAAGAGGTCAGAATAGAAAAATATGTACTTTTAATTAGTTATCATCCAGAAAAAGAGGTCAAAACTGAAAGATTAGTACTTTTAATTAGTTATCCAGAAAAAGAGGTCAAAACAGAAAAATTGTTACTGTTAATTAGTTATCATCCAGAAAAAGAGGTCAGAATAGAAAAATATGTACTTTTAATTAGTTATCATCCAGCAAAAGATGTCAAAATAGAAATATTGGTACTTTTAATGAGTTATCATCCAGAAAAAGAGGTCAAAATAGAAAAATTGGTACTTTTAATTAGTTATAATCCAGAAAAAGAGGTCAAAATAGAAAAATGTGTACTTTTAATTAGTTATAATCCAGAAAAAGAGGTCAAAATAGAAAAATTGTTACTTTTAATTAGTTATCATCCAGAAAATAGGTCAGAATAGAAAAATTGGTACTTTTTATTAGTTATCATCCAGAAAAAGAGGTCAAAACTGAAACATTGGTATTTTAATTAGTTATCCAGAGAAAGTGGTTAGAATAGAAAAATATCTACTTTTAATTAGTTATCATCCAGAAAAAAGGTATGAATAGAAAAATGGGTACTTTTAATTAGTTATCAATCAGAAAAATTAATTAGTTATTATCCAGAAAACGAGGTCTAAATAGATAAATTGGTTGTTTTAATTACTTATAATCCAGAACAAGAGGTCTAAATAGAATTATTGGTAGTTTTAATTAGTTATCATCAAGAAATTGAGGTCTAAATAGAACAATTGGTAATTTTAATTAGTTATCATTAAGAAAAAGAGGTCAGAATAGAAAAATTGGTACTTTTAAGTAGTTATCATCCAGAAAAATGTCAAAATAGAAAAATTGGTACTTTTAATTAGTTATCATCCAGAAAAAGAGGATACTGCATTTGTGTGGAGAGTCGTGTAAAAGTTCTGCATCATATTTCATTTGAATGGTCAAATAATGAAGTATTTTCATCTTTTCAGAACTGTAGTGCGTTTAAGTGCCACAATATAAGTTGTGAATTGGCCAAATTAGAAAAGAATGAGCCAGTCGTTCATGTTCAGATTTACTTTGAGATTAATATCCAGCTCCTCAAACTTTTTCAGGTTTGTATAAATGTTTTGTGT